>NW_026971073.1:0-32500 GCF_963678635.1 Symsagittifera roscoffensis
CTTAGAAAAATTGCATATTTACTTTCTAGTCGTAGTAATGATTTGGTGTAATTTTAGTTTGAAAAAGTCCTTATTTCAAGAAAACCTTTTCGATGTTCTAGAGTCCATTGAAAAGGGTTTAGTTGACATAAAATGTTGAAAGATAGTCTAGGATATACTTGCATTTTCAGAAAAATTTGGTCTTATTAATTGTCCAAAACATTCCACACACGGGTAAGAAAAAAATGTGATTTATCAGGAGCTGCTTTCATATTTTTATATAGAAAAATTTGATGACAAGGATCTATAACTTTGAAATTCAAGTTTCGTTTGTGATTGCGTGGAAACATCGTTTTTTACCCTAGATAAATGGTCTTTAAATTTTACTCATAAATGCAGAATAAGCTAATTATGAGCAATTTTTTCAATAATCAGAATAGTTACTTCTATTAAAGTCGGATTTTGAACAAATTTTTCTTTATTGATTATACTGAAAATTTGATCGACGAAGTTCTTCACTGTTTAGTTTATTCAGATGCTTAGTTTTTGGAAATTTTTAACTTAATCCTGGGTGTATATGAATCTTGAAAAATGAATCGACGTTAAAAAGGGGGTGAAAAGTTTTTTGTCGATTTAAGGAGAGCCTTGATGATTGAAACTTGAATGATTGTAAAATTTCAGTTAGCAAAAACTTTATAGTTGTAGATTTAAATTAAAATTCTGAAAATCCAAGGATAACCCCGATGATCTTGGCTTAAATAAAACAATTTAGGTTTAAGTTCAACAAGGATAAGTTTTCATAAAAGATAACTTAAAAAGGTTTATTGATTTCGAGAAGGATTAGGATTTAGTTTTTAACAATTTTGGATGCTCTTATTTAGTTTTGTGTTTTCCGTGATGAAGCAAGAACGTTTTTCTACTTTTATAAATTTTTAATCCATTAGTTTTTGCCATTTTTAATCATTCAAGGAATATGAAAGTTTTAAAGCTTTCACAAAACTATTGCAGATTCGAAATTTTTGAGGTAGATGGTAAGTTTGCAGTCGACTGGGTGTTAATATAACTAATAATTATTCATCATTATACATCTACTGTGAGATGTTTTGATTGATCTTGTTAGTGACTTCATGTAATTGTAATTGTGATGCTTCAATTCCAAAATAAGATGCATCGGACATGACATAAACTGGTTGATTTGGGTCTGGAGTAAATTTTGTTTAAAATTGTTCTTATTTAAAGAAAACATTTTCGATGTTCTAAAGTCCATTCAAAATGGGTTTGTTGACATAAAATGTTAAAAGATAGTCTAGGATACATTTGGATTTTAGGAAATGTTTGGCCTAATGATTCGTCCAAAACTTTCCACACGGGTAAGAAAAAATTGTGATTTATCAGGAGCTGCTTCCATTTTTTCATATAGAAAAGTTTGATGATATGTATCTATAACTTTGAAAATCAAGTTTCGTTTGTGATTGTGTTAAAACATCATTTTTTATCCTAGAGAAATGGTCTTTAAATATAACTCATAAATGCAGAATAAACTGATTAGGAGCAATTTTTTCAGGTGAACAATTTTTTCTGTATTGATTATTCTGTCTAATTGATCAACTATATCTATCTTGTGAGATTTTTTGTGGCTTTCGTCTGGTGGGGGATCGTCCAAGAAAATTATTGAAAATGGTTATTGTGATCAGCTAACACTATAGCTAGATAGGAGTAGTTTTCCCAAACTAATATTACACTGAATGTTTTTATTTGGTAAACTTTTGGTTTTTTGGTTTTTTATGTATTGGTAAAAAGATTTAAATGGTTCAGTATGTTTTGGTGGCCGATTCGATTTATCTTGTTGCTCTATATTCAGCCATGCTGTTTCCGTATCTACGGCAAAAACTACACAATTTTTTGATTGCGGTTTTTCCTTTAAAATTTGATTTCTTCTCGTATAAATTTGAAACTCAAGTATATAATTGAAGTTTGAATAATTTCTTGATCACTCGTTTGAAGCATGATTTTTACTATTATACAAAAAAGAGCGACTTCTTAAAATAATCGGAATAACGACTTCTACTAGAGCTAGATGTTGTATAATTTTTTCTGTGTTGATTGATCTGACTATTTGAAGGACTATATCTATTTTATGAATAGTTTTGAGATTTTCGTCTGATTGAGGATCGTCCACTAGGAGTATTGGAAATTGATGATTGTGAGTGCTTTTACGATAGCCAGATTTGAGTGATTTTCTGAACTATTTTACTTTGAATCATTTGTTTTGGTATACTTTGGTCTTTTTTAAGGTATCGGTAGCAAAATTTGTTAAATTCTTCATGTTTTGGTGACCGATTTGATTTATCTTGTTGCTGTACATACGCTACGTCCGTATCTGAGGCAATACTTACACAATTTTTTTAATTGATGTTTTTTTTTAATTTTGGGTTCTTTTCGTATATACTTGAAATTTTCTCTAATATCAATATCAGGTTCTTGAATCTTTTTAATGTGTGACTTAGCTGTCTGAAAATTATTGACATATTGTTTTTTTGAGCTTTCTGTTTCTTCTAGTTTCATTGTGATTTCCACTTGTTATAACTTGTGTACGTGTTGGCAGAATTTTAGGTCTGGTTCTCGAAATGAAGTTGGATGCGATACACTCTTTTTTCTTGCTATTTTTCTCAACTGTGCTAAAAAATTCATCCTTAAATTTTCTGTTTTTTTCGTGTTCTTTTCGTGTTTATTTTCGACAGTCGTAAATTCAATTAACTTTTCTTGTCTATTAAGGAATTTCGAACGAAGACTGTTGTTTAGTGTCCAATCAATGAACATTGTGTTTGTGTTGTAATTCAAAACCGTGTTGTCGATTGTTAAGGGAGTTATTCTTAAATAGTCTCTATGTACTTAGATGATTGCAATTGCTGCACTTGAGATATCCTTTAGATCGTTGAAAAATAAACCAGGATACCATTCTGGGTCACATACATTCTCTGTTTCATCTGCTAGCAGTATTTGTTTGTCAATTTGTAGTCTGAACAAATTCTTTTTCGTGCAATTAGGCTGGATTATGTTAGAAGTAAGCAAATATGAAGCATGCTAGTTTTTTTGTAGATCGATTTTAATTAGTTGTGTTATTTCAATGTCAGAAATTGAGACTAAAAATCGTGAAAAGAGATCAAATTCTCGTCTTACCAGTGCGTGTCGAGATGCGTGTGGTGGAAATACACAAAATGTTTCATTTGTCTCTCATATTGAAAAGTACTTATAAATAAGGGCAAAAACATCATTCGTGAAACATGAGCTTGATCATTGTGAATTTTGATTTTGGATATTCTTACTATTTTCTTTAAAAACTTTTGAAGAACTCTGTTGGAATTCGGTCTGGTGGTTGTTTTGATTAGAGTGGTGGTATGAGTTCGATAGTGAATATACCATAGTGTTAAGTTATGTTGCTTAAGTTATACCTGGTACTTGGTGCTCTGTACTTTTTTCGTGTTTTTTGTTCTGGGAATGATTATTTACATGGACAGTTTTTTCTTTGGAACAAGTTTTCAATTAAGTTATGACAAATTTGTACTTGTCCTCTTGATGGATCGCTTTTTGAGTCAATGAAGAAGGGAGAACAGTTTCATTGCCAAAGATGTCGTCGTATTGAGTATTTTTTTGTGCGGTTTTACGCTTAATTAGTAACTTTCAATATGCCTTATCTATTGATTCCATTTTTATAATCTTACTGGTTTTCGAAAGTTGAATTTTTTTGCGTTTGCTTTTAATCGATGATGCTGCTGTGGCTTCTTATATGAAAAAAATCTGCGATTGTCTATTAGTTTATTTTTGTCGTGTAGTAACTCTCAAAAGTGTTCAAGTTTTTGCGTGGTTGTTGAGTGCAAACTTTGATTTTTTTTCTTTGCTTCTGTTTTCAAACTATTACCTTCTTTCTTGTTTGTTTTTTGCTCCAATGTATTTTTTTTTCGGTTTGGTGAAAAAACGTGCAGAATTTGTATTTAAAAAACTATGAATGAATTTTACTTGTTTATTTAACCTATCATTTTTTGACATAAAAGTTAGATTGATTAATTCAAAATCTGTGTAAATTGTTAGCTCATACAAGTTTTCGTGAGGCTATCTTTATCTTCGGGGATGAGTGTCGTGAATAGACGGGCTGGGGAGAGAGTATATCAATTCGTTAGAATGAGTGTGATGTTGCTTACATCAAGGGATCAAGGGTTAGAGAATAGTAAATCAATTCACAAGGTCCATGATTACTTACATCACAAGTAGATCATTAGATATTTTTTTAGTTTTTACTTGTTCCAAGGTTTTTTTTAAGTCTGAGTAAATCAAGAAGTAGTAGTGTTTAAGTGAAGGACGAGTAACTGAAGTTCTTCACTGTTTAGTTTAATCAGATGCTTAGTTTTTAGAAAATTTTAACTTAAACCTGGGTGTATATGAAGCTTGGAAAATGAATCGACGTTAAAAAGTGTGGTGAAAAACTTTTTGTAGATTTAAGGAGAGCCTTGATGATTGAAAATTGAGGTATTGTAAATTTTCATTAAGCAAAAAAAAACTTTATCATTGTAAAATTTAACTAAAGTTGTAAAAATCCAAGGAAAAACCTGATGATCTTGGCTTAAATGAAAAAATATTAGGTTTAAGTTAGACAAGGTTAAACTTTCGAAAAATTTACCTTAAAAACTTGATTGGTTTTGAGAAGGATTAGGATTTATTTTTAAATAATTTTGGTTGCTCTAATTTAGTTTTGTGTGTTTTCGGTGATGAAGCAAGATTTTTTTTGCGTGGTTGTTGAGTCCAAACTTTGATTTTTGTTTTGCTTTTGTTTTCAAACTATTGCCTTCTTTCTTGTTTGTTTTTTGCTCCAATGTATTTTTTTTTCGGTTTGGTGAAAAAACGTGCAGAATCTGTATTTAAAAAACTAGGAATGAATTTTACTTGTTTATTTAACCTATTATTTTTTGACATAAAAGTTAGATTGATTAATTCAAAATCTGTATGTCAGTTTTTAATTTGTAAATTGTTAGCTCATACAAGTTTTCGTGAGGCTGTTTTTATCTCCTTCGTGAGGTTAACTTTTTGTAGATTTAAGGAGAGCCTTGATGATTGAAAATTGAGGTATTGTAAATTTTCAGTAATCAAAAAAAACTTTATCATTGTAGAAATTAATCCAAGGAAAAACCTGATGATCTTGGCTTAAATAAAAAATTTTAGATTTAAGTTAAACAAGGTTAAACTTTCATAAAATTTACCTTAAAAACTTGATTGGTTTCGAGAAGGATTAGGATTTATTTTTAAATAATTTTGGTTGCTCTAATTTAGTTTTGTGCGTTTTCGGTGATGAAGCAAGAATTTTTTTTTTGTAAATGTTTAATCCACTAGTTTTTGCCACTTTTAATTATTCAATGTGTTTGAAAGTTTCAAAGTTTTCACAAATTTTTTGCAGACTCAAAAGTTTTGAGGTAGATGGTAAGTTTGTAGTCGACTGGGTGATCATATAACTACTAATATATAACTCATTATTCATATACACTGAGATATATTGCTTGGAAAGTATCTAACTGCGCTTTTTTGCAATTCATAATAATGAGTGAAACTTTACTGCATAAACACTTTGGTAAAGGATTAATCTTTGTTGATTTCTTTTTCGTTTCATGATGTAGAAATTTGGGCTGTCGTCCTGGTTGTGATCCTTTTTCAACCTTGTAATTAGTTTGAATCGATTATACTTATTGAGACAAATAAGCTAGTGTTGTTCTTGATTCGGTTTTCGAGTGTTTTCAATCTAATTTGTTAAATTTATTTTGTTTTTCGTAAATCTAATTTAATTTAGGTCTATTCAAAACTCGTTTGGTCGCATCAGATGAAATTAAGTACGGAGTGGCTTTCTCACAGAGTTAGTTTTGATAAAGTGCCCCATCTGGTACTCACGATTTATTTTGTTTTTCGGCCGGATAAGTTCGTGCAACTTCTCAGTCTAATAAAAATCTAGTAGAGATACTCGACTAATGTCGAGAAATGAAGATTTCGCTATGCCACAACCCATTCTTATGTAGCATAGTTTCGATCAGATTGAAAGCCTATATAGTTTTGCAAACGGCAATTTATGACAAAATTTAAAATGTCTAAATTTCTGGATATAAATTTAGCAAAAACATTGTAAAATTGAAAGTGTGGGGATCAATCTTTAATTGATCCTGCACAACTTTCGAGACGCACTATTGCAAGAAAAAAAACTTGAAAAAATCAGAAACCCTTGAAACGAAAGACACTTGTTTTATAGAAATATCAAACATCGCATTTTTCGTTGAAAAATTTTTACAATTTTTTGCGTTTGAAAATGTTTTTTATTGAGACGGCTGAACAAAAAATAAGCAAGCAAGACTGCTATTTTATAAATGAAAAAAATATATCAAAAATTTGGCATCGTTGCATGTCACGACGGATTTGTTTAGCTGCGTGGGCCTGATTCCTGAGTTGTTCAGGTTGCATGGTCTACGCTCTAGTCGTGAAAGTAACGGCAAATGGTTTTGGTTATGAATTTTTGGAATTGACCGCAATCTGGTCGCAATTATACTGGAAGTACCAAATATCTCTGGTATCAAAACGTATCACGAAGTGGGTCTCTCCCTATGACAGAGCCGTTTCCATCTAAAAATTTGAAAACCGCTGATCAGGTTCTTCTTAACTCACTAAACTCACTATTGTTTTGAAGCAAGAAAAATCGTCATACACCGTGAAATACTGATATTTTTTTGTGTTCAATTGTTTAAGTCAAAAATTAGGTTACTGAATCCATAGAAATGTTAAATATCATTCTTTTGGATACCAATCTTTTAGATATCCATTTTTTTAAGATATCAAATATATACCCTAGTGGAAATAGTTCTAAACTAGTATTTATATACAGTTTTTGCGAAAACAACTGATAGAACATCATAACTAAAATTGATCCTAATAAAAAGATATACATGTATAAAAGAAATGAATAAAAATTTCTTTCTAAAAAGTTTCTTAGAGGAAACGGAACGAGCAGCAAAGAAGATGAAAGCTCGGTTACATTTCAACTCTGGATTGGCAAATTTTTTGTTTTGTTGCCGTGGTCACTACCCTCGCAGGATTTAAAAAATGGACTCAACATCGCAGCAAATGACACATTGGAACAAACCAATGACCAAGTCGATGTTGATCTCACATACCGATTTACTTGGCACTTCACACGGAAAAGGTCAAACTTTTTCTTGCTCGTACTCTTGCTCTAAGCTTAATGAAATCGACTCATCCTTGCCTTGATCTAGAATCTTGACATGATCACTCAAGGCGACCCACGATCAAACAAGACCCACTTCCGGAACCCGAACAAGTTCTTCTTCTCTCTAAACAAGCAACTACATATCTCTTCTCTTCACGAAGTCACTGCTCCAATTTCTCAAAGAAAGCTACTCCGTCCGTCCTTCACTACAATAAACAAAACAACTAAAAACTCTAAAGCCCCGGATGGCTGCAACCAGTTCTAAACTAGTATTCATATCCATTTATTTTGTTGATAAAACTATCCCTATAAAATTTTGATAACTAACCAATCATATTCCATCACTAACACTGACAATTATTTGCTGTACTTGTACATTTTGAATAGATCTTAGAATGCAATTGTTTTCTTTTCGGACTAGCTCCATAAACTAACTCGCAAATACCCGTATACACTAGATCTATTGAGACTAGGAGCTTTAAGAGTAAGATTAAGATTGGTATAAGACTAAGAAGTTGTTCGAATCTATCCGGCCGAAACTTAGATAGTGTGACAAACAGACGGAAAACTTTATCGGAAATTACTCTATGAGAGAGCTACCTCTGGCTTAAAATCACTAGATTTTTTTTAAAGACATTGTTACACTCAAAAAAAAGTTAAGGTAAATTTACCTTAAAAAATACCTTAAAACACCTTAACAACTAAGGTAAATTTGCACTACCTTAAGTACACCTTAACTTACCTTAAAACACCTTAAAAATTTACCTTAAATCACCTTAAAAGTTAAGGTGTATCAACCTTAAAAAACACCTTAAAAAAATTTTTTATAGGTAAATTTACCTTAAAAATTTACCTTAAAAAAGTAGGTAATTTAACTACATTTACCTTAACATTAAGGTGTTTTTACCTTAAATTTTTACCTTAAAAACACAAAAGTTAAAGTAAAATAACCTTAAATGTTAAGGTAAAAAACTTTAATTCTCTTCACTTTTAATGTTTTTTTTACCTTAACATTTGAGGTTATTTTACCTTAATTTTTGTGTTTTTAAGGTAAAAATTTAAGGTAAAAACACCTTAATGTTAAGGTAATTGTAGTTAAATTACCTACTTTTTTAAGGTTAATTTTCAAGGTAAATTTACCTATAAAAAATGTTTTTAAGGTATTTTTTAAGGTTGATACACCTTAACTTTTAAGGTGATTTAAGGTAAACTTTAAGGTGTTTTAAGGTAAGTTAAGGTGTACTTAAGGTAGTGCAAATTTACCTTAACTTTTTAAGGTGTTTTAAGGTACGTTAAGGTAAAAATTCTTGACCTGTTTTTGAGCGCATAAATGAAACAAACAACTTTTAATCCATTTAAATTCTATTGGGGCTCATAGTTGCGGTTGATTGCAAAAGCCACAACCAATCAAACTACCCGAGGATAATTTAAGGCAAAATATGAAGACAGATGGAGAAACCTATGAAAAAATTTATTAAGTAGATGTCAGCTCATGTCTTACAGAAGTAAGACACTTCAACAGGACCGCCACGTGAAGGCCTCTACAGTTGGTCCCACGTATGGAACTAGGAAAGGCTCGCTAAAGGTAACAAATGCACATAACAATTAAGGCTACTGGAAACAAATGTGTTCGCTAATTTACCTCAAAATGAGACATCCAAAAGTTTAACCAGGTAAATTTCCAGTAACGCTTCTTTCCAGTCAAGCACCAAAATTAAATTATTAATTCAAATGATATCACCAACTTGCTAAATTTAACAGCAAAAGAACGTTCCTTTCCCAATTCCTATTCGCAATTATTTAAACAAACACAACACATTTATACAACAATCAAAAGAAAAGCTAATTATGAAACTTGAATTAGAACGAAAAACAAGTGAAAGATTTCGGTTAAATAGGAGGGCAGAGATCTGATTAAAACTTCACATCACAAAATTGAAAAATTATAAACGGAAGATACTCAACCCGAATAGGTTTCGAGCCTCAACTGTTTATTTGATTAACAAAGTTAGTAGCTATTAAAATCATGGTTAAGCATTGCCCCTGATTGCAAGTAAACCCGATAAAGTTTCAACTCCAAATCACAGTCAACTTTAAAGCTACTAACTTCCGGCACATTTGAGAAAACCGAGTGGCCAGAAAAAATTTCAATTTCAAATAAGCAAGCTTGGTTAAATTTAGGGCTTCACGACTAAGTTTATCCAATAAATAGTTAAGTATAAAATAAGAATTAGAATGAACAGCAAGAGAAAGATTCCGGTTAAAGTAAGAGTGAAAAGATCTGGCTCAAACTACACAACACGAACATGCAAAATTACAAACAGAAGATGGTCAACCCGAAAAGATTTCGAACCTCAACTGTTTATTTGATTAACAAAGTAAGTAGCTATTCAAATCATGGTTAAGCATTGCCCCTGATTGCAACTAAACCCGAAAAAGTTTCAACTCCAAATCAGAGTCAACTTTAAAGCTACTAAATTCTGACACATTTAAAAATACTGAAAGGCCAGAACAAAACTTCACTTTCAAATAAGCAAGCTTGGTGAATATTAAGGCTTTACGACAAATTTATTCATCAAATGTTTAAGTATTAAATATGAAAGAGAGTAAAAAACAAGGAAAAGATTCCGGTTAATGTAAGAGGGAAGAGATCTGGTTTAAACTACACAACATGAACATGAAAAATTATAAACAGAAGATGATCAACCCGAAAAGGTTTCGAACCTCAACTATTTATTCAGAATAACAAAGTTAGTAGCTATTCACATCATGATTATGCATTGACCCTGATTGCAAGTAAACCCGATAAAGTTTCAACTCCAAATCAGAGTCATATTTAAAGCTACTAACTTCTGACACATTTGAAAAAACTGAAAGGCCAGAACAAAACTTCACTTTCAAATAAGCAAGCTTGGTGATTTTTAGGGCTTTAAGACAACTTTATTCATCAAATGGTTAAGTATTAAATATGAAATAGAATGAACAACAAGAGAAAGATTCCGGTTAAAGTAAGAGGGAAGGGATCTGATTCGAACTACACAACAAAAGCACGAAAATTATACACAGAAGATGATTAAATTGACAGGATTTTCAACCTCAACTGTTTATTTAGATTAACAAAGTTAGTAGCTATTGAAATTGTAGTTATGCATTGACAATGAATGAAATGAAACCCGAAAAGGTTTCAACAGCAAATCAAAGTCAATTTCAAAGCTTTTCAAAGCTGTCATTGACTTTGGACAGACTTTGAAGTAAGTCACCTTGGCTATTTAAAGGCTTTAAGATTCACTCCAACTTCAAAGCTATTAATTATTATATATGGGTTAGCCTGAACAACATGTGCATGATTCCCCTTAAGTTACAATCGCAAAAGATTTCAAGATTACCCGATAATGATTCGACCTCAAACAAGAATCTAACTAATATTTAAAACTGATGCAAATTAGGAGTAAGACCGTAAAGCCCAAAAAAGACGTTCTATCAAAAAGATACAATATCAGAAAAAAACATATCAGGCTTTAAATTAAAGTACAAATACATGAAACCAAAGAAAGAGAAGCATTTATAAAATTCCGGTTACAAAAATTATGACAAAGATCCAATTAGGCCTAGAATTTTTTTGAAGACTTTTTCAATTTTTTTTTGAACGAGCTTTTGAATGGAAGAAGAACAATTGACAATTTTTTTGAATAATTAATCTTTTTGAAGAATTTTTTATGTACTTTTTCTGATTAAGCATGCAAATTAAATAAGTATAGAGAGACAACAGTCGATTAAGTAACGCCAAAAGTAAGCTTTTTCTAGATTTTGCAAATTTTTGGACTTTTTTGCGAAGTTTTTTGTTCTATCTGGAATATACAATATCGAAAAGGTACAAATCAGGCTTTAAAGTTAATCACTAGACAACAAATAACACAAAGTACAAAAACATAAAAGAAAAGAGAGAAGCATTTAAAATATTCCAAATACAATAACTATGACAAAGATCCGATTAAGCATAAAAACTTTTATTTTTTTTTATTTTTCAGACGTTTTTTTTAAAATTTTTTTGAAGTAGCTTTTGAATGGAAGAAAAACCGACAATTTTTTTGATTTTCTAATTTTTTTGAAGAACTTTAAAAGTACTTTTCTTGATTAAAAAAGCAGCGACAACAAACAATTAAATAACGCCAAAAGTAGTCTTTTCAAGTTTTGCAAATTTACTGTTTTTTATGATTTTTTTGAACCTTTTTGTTTTTTCTTAAGGGAGGCCTGTTCTTGCGATATTTAGATTTCCTTCGTAACAACTTTTTCCATCATAATTCTACAACAGTTAGCCATTAACTTTGCAAATTTGCCGAAAAATTCCGGTTTCAGATGGTAATGTTCGTCGTCTCTGAAATGACAAGGAGAAATAGAGTTGTTTGGAATAATATCAGAGGCTAAAGACTCCTTCAGTTTTCTGTTGAATGCCTTCACAGCTTCCGCATTATGGTCTTTCCTCGGAAGTAGTTCAACAAATTTGACATACTGCTTTATGTTTAACTCGGGTATATGGTCACGCAAATCTTTATAATATTTAATTAGTTGTGCATTGTCCGTATTATTAAAATCATTATTACCAACTATCATTACAATATATTTAAACCAAACGATTTCTGGATAGATAAATTGAAGGTGTCGAGCGCATCGTCCTGATCTACTGTTTACAGCTATATTTTATTTATTAAAGAGATCGAAGTCTTTCGTAGCATTATATGCGTATTTCATATTAGAATCACCAACAAACAGAATTTTGTCATCCAAAAAATCACTATAAATCACAGTTATAATATAAAACATGTAGTGCAGCATGCTAAAAATTTCATTCTCTTCCTGTTCTTTTGGGGATAGTAGTTTAGGTGGGAAGTTAAGTTTTCTGACACTCATAATTTCACTCTAAAAGACAATTAACAATTCAATAGGTGAAGTTTATAACACAAGACGAGCTAATCAGAGCTACAACTGAAAGATTCAAAGTAAGACGCGTAATTAATAAAAACAAGACGATTGCGTAGGACAACGTGAAAAAACGAGCAAGACGCAAGGAAGCAATGATGCAGCGATAGCGGATGAAAATCGAATAATTCTTTATGACGTACAACTTGAGTGTTATCTTTCTGGTACTGAGTTACTAAAAACGATCTTGAATGGTGCTCATAATGTTCTAATTTGAGTTTCGAGGAAACAAAAAAAATTGAATCATTGGAGCTTAAAATACGTTTAATTTGACAAAAATGTGGAGTTAAAGGGTCAGCATTTTCCAAAGATAAAATTAGCACATCGTCAACTGAGTATCGGGTACCTTGAATAAAAACACTTCGAGATTCAAAGACCTCATTGTTTGGGAAAACTTCAGGGTAAAAACAATGGGCTAGCTCATCAGACACGGTAACCACTTTCCCATTCGGGAAACGTTCGCTTTTTCTGGGAACAGAGTCGCGCCAATCAAGAAATTGATTCAACTGATGTCTAACAGGTATAGTCTTTCATATATTTTTAAAATTATTGGTGTTATCGGCTATATGTTTTATAAAAATATGCTTTCTTTCGTATTTCAGAACACTTTGATACAAAAAGGGTCCTGATGATTTGAGAATGCGAGGATAATGGATCAATTTGTGCTGCTTGAAAATTATGGACTCTGCTGGATACATCTCCCTGAAGGCAGCCAAATGTTGCTCTAAACAATAACTTCAGTTTCTTTTTAAGTTTCTTAGCTGAAAAGAAATTATTCAGACAAAACTTACGAATTAAAGCGCCAAGAACTTGATAGTCGGATTCTAAAAAGGCAGGACTCATTAGAAAAGAAATAAGATACAAATAGTCCAACAAAAACAACCATGAATCATCCATAACCGGGATAAAATCGCCAATTATCAGAGGCAGAAAACGGAACAGAGTAAACATTTGGTCATACTTCTGCTTGAAATGCCCGGCACTTTTGTCCTTAACCCGATCATAACTTATTTCTGAAGGCTTTCCGTCAATATCACGACCATAACCAAAATGATTAATCCTATAATTTAAATCATTAATTGTCAGGTAATCAGGAATTAAATCATTCAAGACAACTCTTAAAGTGTGCATAAGACCGCCTTGGAAAATGTCATGATGTAAATCACCTGTGAAATTTTCGTAGGGGTTAAAAAAATTTGTTTTTAATTCACAAACACGCTTGACACCGTTACAATTCTGCTCGAAATTTTCAATACATCTGGATGGGGTTCTCAACTCGTCAAAACATTCTTCGTGTCTATCTTTAAACATGGATTGAGGAATTACACACTTAGAGCAACAACTACCCGCAGAAAAACTTTCGTTAAAACCCATAACTGCATTATACGCTAAATTGTCAGCCACAAAAGTCATGCCTTTGCCAAACAAATTAAATTCCTTTCCACTTCTGGTTAAAATTTTCATTCCTTTTTCAAGTTGTTTGAGATCTTCACTTATTGTATTTAAAACTTCGCTAAAACCAAATTCTACAATATCAAGGTAGGCAACAAACGCAACAACATGCATCATGCGCATGTCAGATGAAATCCATGGGGGGAGATTGCTTAATGTCCAATAAAAACAGCCTAATTTATGAATGGTTGTTCTTGTGCCAATGGGATTAACCGGCTCAACTTCATCAAAATAAAGTTGCAGGTACACGTCAAAAATCTTATCAGAATTGGAATCAAAAACAGAAGCTTCAATATTAGGTAAATCTAGTACGTCCACATTAGAATTGACTTTAAAACGTCCTTCCGTTTGCATACAATCGAAAAGAATTCCGTCGTTACTTAGTTTATCTAAAAACTTACTATACAAAATGCATACATCAAGAATTTCATCATGTTCGAAGATGACATTTTTCAACACTTGAGAAATAGAGATGAACTGACCACTTTTTTGAATTTCACGATATACCGCCATACCTCCTATGTTTCTCGACTCACATGTATTGCCAAACTTTAAATCGGTTGACATGACAAAGGATTTTTGATCTTTCAAAAAGTTTAGAAGTTGATATTGGTTACTCTCAGACGAAAAACAAAAATTTTCACAAGAACTTTTCAAGTTGGTGTATATTGCACAATCATTTACGTTCGGTACCATCGAACCAATCTCTATCAGTGCTCTTAAAAAGTTATCAATCATGTCACTAGCTACATTATGAGCATTTTCCATAAAATCGAAACTTTGCTTCTAATTATTTGAAGAGCAGTGCAAAGACTTGAAAAGCAGCTCACGACCAAAAGAACCATCACAGAAACGACTAAAATTTCCTGATACATCAATATTCATTTCATCAGTAAGAATAGGATTGGGTGTACTTTTATCAAAAGATAGATCATTGCTTGAAAAATTGCATGCAGGTGGTTCATTTTCAGTTTCAGAACGATGTATTCTTACATGTTTTCTCAAAACACTACGAGAACCAAAAACTCGATAACAGAAAGCACAAGGCCAGTTTTTTGCATTTCCATGATATTTGCATTTCCATTTACCTGTTCTGAAGCAATCAGTAGTTCCTGAGGATGTTTCTGGAACTAGTTGAAAATTATTTGTTTCTATTGATTCAACAATTTCATTGGCTTTGATGATACTGATTTCACTTACATTCAAACCAGCACTGTTTTCAGGTTGAAAAATTGGCGTGTTATTGCAAATAACATTTAAATTATCATTCATCAAAACTTCATCAGCTAGTTTACATCGGTTAAGAGCCAATTCTGTTTCATGCTGCAAAAAATGTCTATTGAATGTGAAAAAATCCGTATAACTTCTCCCACATCCCTCCAAAGGACAGTCAAAAGTAACTTCTTTTTTGTGCAACAAAGTGAAATGCTGCATCAAGTTTACATTACTGAGTCTAACTGGTACAGGGCATATGTTACAATCAAGGGTAAACAAGTCATCGTTGTATAAACTTTTTACTGCGGCAAACCTGTTTCTGGAAGACTTACGCGATCCAGATGCAATGTTTGAATCTAAATTGAGCGCAGAGTTAGTTTGCTGGGACACATTGTAAATTTTATCATTCTCCAAAAAACAAGTTGATATTTTGCTAATACAGGTTAATTGATCACCTGCATTTTCTGTTATTTCAGTCTTTTCTGTTACCTCATGTGCATGGTTATTTTCAATGCTTAAGTTTTCGACTTCCGAACTTTTTAGATTGTTAAAAGCAACATTTACAGTACTTTGTTTTACTTCACAACCCACATTGGAAATTTCATCAGTGTCCGTGGAACTTGTTGGTATTTTGCTGATACATGTTATTTGATCACCTGCATTTTCTGTTAATTCAGTATTTTCTGTTACCTCAGTTACATGGTTATTTTTAATGCTTAAGTTTTCAACTTCTGAACTTTCTAGACTGTGAAAGGAAGCACCTACAGTACTTTGTTCTACTTGACACTCGTTGATTCTCACAAGATTAGGTTCGTTGTTTTCCACATTAACATAAAAGCATTTACCAGACCGCGTTCTTTTTGGGGGTCTTGACGTTACCTTGCTCACCTGCTTTGATGTGTGATACTTGCTGTGAGGACACAGGCAAAATTCCATATTGGCTCCAAAAAAAGACTTACCATACTTAACCGTTATTTCAGATCCTTTTTCAATATTAACAAGAGTTCGCAGAAACACCACGCCCTTTTTGCCTTTTTGAACTTCGTAACTACAATTTGGCTCACACTCATGATTGACAAAAGAAATCGGTCCTTGCATTGAGTAAGAACAACCATCTTTAACAAAAATTGAGTAATTCAACGCGGGGTTTTCTACAACATGCCCAGGACAATTCGCAACGATTCCCTTTAAATGCGGTATCAAGGTATTTGACGGAAGCCCTACTTTCGCAACGGTTTTATATCCTACATAACCCCTTTTCGTATCTTCGCAAAACCTAGTGTCAACTTCGAAAGAAATATAATTCAATACTGCCCGATACATTTGATTCATGTATTGAAAAAGAGAAGACCCTTCATCAACCGGAATTCTCTCCGCTTCAGTTACGGCCCGATGACTTCGTTTCTCATCTTGATCGATCAACGTTTCTAACAAAATCCAGTCAGCACTTGAAACTGCAAAGTACTCCTGCACACAATTCTCAACATTGATTTTTTGCTCCATTCCTACAAAATTTTCAAAAAAAAACAAGATAATTCCAAGAATAACTAAGACATCGCATTCCAATTAATTTATTATGAAGACAATCCATGCATCTGGCAATACTGATGAACAACCTTCCGGACAGATTATCGAGGTACACAGTCATAAACTAACCTTTCCCAGAATAAGTGCAGCAAGTGCCCAAACCAACTACCAAATTCAGCGATTCGTACAGAATTTCAAATGACTTTCTGAAAAAAAAAGCTTTTGATGGACTTTGTTCCAACAACATTAGCAAAACAGCTGCCGCAATTATAAAAGTAGTAGCAAAACAATATTTTTGTCTCCTATGAAATAGTATAAAACAGAGCAAAACCATGGTATATCATTTAACAAAAAGTTCAAACTTCGGGGCTTTCGACCTCCTGGTTTATTTTCCGCGCCAAGAAGTCAACCTGAGTTGGCACACGAATCAGTGCTATTTTGAATACCACACTTTGTATGAAGCCCCACAGAACCGACGTGGTATCAGGATACCGCCTGTTGAGGACAAAGAACAGCCGAAAAGCTGTATCTATGGCACCAAACACATCGTCAACTTCAATGACGCCTTTTGGTCCAACAACGAACGTCTAAAAACGCAGAAATTGAACGACACCTCACTCACAAGTATACCATATGCGAAAATAATTTACCTGCACAGTGGTACAAAGAATTGTCCCCATTTCTTTTTGGTTCGCCAGGAACTCTAGGTTACCCAAATCCTATAGTGTTTTTAGATTAATAAACTTGCTCAGAGGTAGGATATTGTATGAAAAACGTAGGGAATGAATTACCGGGATATCAACTATAAAACTCTCCCGACAGGCGCGGATAGCTTCTGGAATACTCCGCCTGTTCTTTACTCCTGTTGCTTGCTTAGCCGGAGCAAGAGAAGCGAGGCACCTTAGGGCAAACTCGGTATCGGGGTCTAGATAACCATCAAAACAAATAAGAAATCCTAAAAACAATATTGAAAGGGCGCTCAAATACCTACATCTGTTCAACCGCAAAGCAGTTATTGAGTCAATTGCTTCATGTGGTGCATTGGACGCATACCGCATCACTTTGGTTACCAATGGGGCAAAGAGATGCGCAAATGTGTCTTCCACACATTGAGGTACCCACAATTTAAACTCCTCATTCAGCTAGTTGAACAAAACCAGGATTTTAGCTTTGAAAAAAGTAACTTTGAAGCAAAAAAAAACAATCTACTTGCCTCATTTTTCACCTTCACGTTCAATCCAATTATATATAGATAGTTATCATAATTTATTGTGCCTTTTGAGCACAATAAATTCTTTCGGTAAAGAATAGTACGCTTCCTTGTCTCGCTATAATCTATGTTTTCACCGAACTTCTCCACAAGCTCCTTTAAGTCTACGTCCTGAAGCTCACTCGCGACACTTCTTCTTTTTCTCTTTCGTACTATTTCCAAACCTGATCAAATGGAATTAATCAAGATCAAAAATATCGGATATGAAAAACAATTTTCGATTATCCAAACTATTATAAATAATACACCTTTAGATTGCTGCTTTGCAATCTCCTGTCGTTGCCGCTCTGCGCGCCGTGATTTCAAATTCTCTTCTATGAGACCGGATTGGGGATATGGTTGGTATTTGTCTCCCATGAGCTTTATTTTAAAGAACGGCTTGTAGAACACCGCCTTAAAAAACTATGCATATTACTTAAATAACAGGAAACAATTTTCTGGTACGTATCAGAAAAAGAATTACGTGGGGACAGCTACTGTCAAGAGACTTCAGTGCGGGATACGCCTCTACCGCGATTTTTGCGTACCTTTCCTTCAGTGCGCTATCCGGCCATAAATTTTTCTCTTTCGGTAAGCGCTAAAATTAAAGTTCGGTTAAATAAAAAATAACAAGAAATTGGGATGCTTATATATAAACTTTAACCTCTACAATTTCGTCCACTAGAAATCTGTTCAACTGCAATAAGCCTGCTCGCGTCCCACAATCAATATGCGATGTTTTCTCTTTGAACTCGCACGCCGTGAGCTCCGCCACTTTGCCCGGAGTGTAAAAACTACTCGGCCCTGGGGGTTCTACAAGGTTCTCCTTATTTGAGGACACTAGCGGCGTCACCGTTATTGCAGCAGTTTCACTCTTTTTCTCTATGAGCGCCGTTAACTCCAGGATAGCAGGTAAGGGAAACCCTAATTCCATTAGTTGCTGGTTACTCAGCATTTTGAAAGACGCTATGGTCATACAACTGTTTGTAATCACGTCTATCAACCTCGATTTTTGTGCCTCTACCAGGTCCATTTGTGCTACTAGGTCTAGAATCGACATTCCGTTTGGATAAAAGTTCAACAGGTTTCTTAAAAAGTAAAATCAGATGTGAAACCAGGAATGAAAGCGACTAATTCTAGCTTGCCAATTCAAATCCGATATTTTTGAGAACTTACAATAGAACTGGAAGCCCCTGAGCCAAACCATTCCAATGTGCGAACTGAAGCCCGACAAGACTTCACAATTTCCTTAAGAGAACGAAGCCGCAATGCTTCATTCTAACATAATCCAAAAAACAGAAAAGAAAAGTAGGTAACCGCAGTTCTAACGAGCAAACTGAAGTCCGAAAAGACTTCACAGTTTGCTGAAGTGAACAAGCGCAATTGCAAATCCCACAGGGTACAGAAGCAGAACTGAAGACCGGACAGCCAAAAAACTCCAACTTGCAAACTGAAGCCCGACAAGAATTCACAATTTGCTTAAGAAAACGAAGCCGCAATGCTTCATTCCAACATAATCCAAAAAACAGAAAAGAAAAGAAAGTAACCGCACATTTCGTACAAGCAAACTGAAGTCCGAAAAGACTTCACAGTTTGCTGAACAGAACAAGCGCAATTGCAAATCCCACAGGGTATAGAAGCAGAACTGAGGACCGGACAGCCAAAAAGTTCCAACTTGCAAACTGAAGCCCGAAAAACTTCACAATTTGCTTAAGAGAACGAAGCCGCAATGCTTCATTCCGACAAAATCCAAAAAACTGAAAAAAAAGTAGGCAACCGCACAGTTCTAACAAGCAAACTGAAGTCCGAAAAGACTTCACAGCTTGCTGAAGTGAACAAGCGCAATTGCAAATCCCACAGGGCATTGAAGCAGAGAAGACCGGACAGCCAAAAAGTTCCAACTTGCAAACTGAAGCCCGACAAGAATTCACAATTTGCTTAAGACAACGAAGCCGCAATGCTTCATTCCAACATAATCCAAAAAAACAGAAAAGAAAAGAAAGTAACCGCACAGTTCTAACAAGCAAACTGAAGTCCGAAAAGACTTCACAGTTTGCTGAACAGAACAAGCGCAATTGCAAATCCCACAGGTTATAGAAGCAGACTGAGGACCGGACAGCCAAAGTTCCAACTTGCAAACTGAAGCCCGACAAAACTTCACAATTTGCTTAAGAGACCGAAGCCGCAATGCTTCATTCCGACATAATCCAAAAAACACAAAAGAAAAGTAGGCAACCGCACAGTTCTAACAAGCAAACTGAAGTCCGAAAAGACTTCAGTTTGCCGAAGTGAACATGCGCAATTGCAAATCCCACGGGGTACAGAAGCAGAACTGAAGACCGGACAGCCCAAAAAATTCCAACTTGCAAACTGAATCCCGACAACACTTCACAACTTGCTTATGAGAACGAAGCCGCAATGCTTCATTCCAACATAATTCAAAAACCAGAAAAGAAAAATAGGTAACCGCACAATTCTAACAAGCAAACTGAAGTCCGAAAAGACTTCACAATTTGCTGAAGTGAACAAGCGCAATTGCAAATCCCACAGGGTATAGAAGCAGAACTGAGGACCGGACAGTCAAAAAGTTCCAACTTGCAAACTGAAGCCCGACAAGAATTCACAATTTGCTTAAGAGAACGAAGCCGCAATGCTTCATTCCGACATAATCCAAAAAACAGAAAACAAAAGTAGGCAACCGCACAGTTCTAACAAGCAAACTGAAGTCCGAAAAGATTTCACAGCTTGCTGAAGTGAACAAGCGCAATTGCAAATCCCACAGGGCATTGAAGCAGAGAAGACCGGACAGCCAAAAAGTTCCAACTTGCAAACTGAAGCCCGACAACACTTCACAACTTGCTTATGAGAACGAAGCCGCAATGCTTCATTCCAACATAATTCAAAAACCAGAAAAGAAAAATAGGTAACCGCACAATTCTAACAAGCAAACTGAAGTCCGAAAAGACTTCACAGTTTGCTGAAGTGAACAAGCGCAATTGCAAATCCCACAGGGTATAGAAGCAGAACTGAGGACCGGACAGCAAAAAAGTTCCAACTTGCAAACTGAAGCCCGACAAAACTTCACAATTTGCTTAAGAGAACGAAGCCGCAATGCTTCATTCCGACATAATCCAAAAAACAGAAAAGAAAAGTAGGCAACCGCACAGTTCTAACAAGCAAACTGAAGTCCGAAAAGATTTCACAGCTTGCTGAAGTGAACAATCGCAATTGCAAATCCCACAGGGCATTGAAGCAGAGAAGACCGGACAGCCAAAAAGTTCCAACTTGCAAACTGAAGCCCGACAAGAATTCACAATTTGCTTAAGAAAACGAAGCCGCAATGCTTCGTTCCAACATAATCCAAAAAACAGAAAAGAAAAGAAAGTAACCGCACAGTTCTAACAAGCAAACTGAAGTCCGAAAAGACTTCACAGTTTGCTGAACAGAACAAGCGCAATTGCAAATCCCACAGGTTATAGAAGCAGAACTGAGGACCGGACAGCCAAAAAGTTCCAACTTGCAAACTGAAACCCGACAAAACTTCACAATTTGCTTAAGAGAATGAAGCCGCAATGCTTCATTCCGACATAATCCAAAAAACAGAAAAGAAAAGTAGGCAACCGCACAGTTCTAACAAGCAAACTGAAGTCCGAAAAGATTTCACAGCTTGCTGAAGTGAACAAGCGCAATTGCAAATCCCACAGGGCATTGAAGCAGAGAAGACCGGACAGCCAAAAAGTTCCAACTTGCAAACTGAAGCCCGACAACACTTCACAACTTGCTTATGAGAACGAAGCCGCAATGCTTCATTCCAACATAATTCAAAAACCAGAAAAGAAAAATAGGTAACCGCACAATTCTAACAAGCAAACTGAAGTCCGAAAAGACTTCACAGTTTGCTGAAGTGAACAAGCGCAATTGCAAATCCCACAGGGTATAGAAGCAGAACTGAGGACCGGACAGCCAAAAAGTTCCAACTTGCAAACTGAAGCCCGACAAAACTTCACAATTTGCTTAAGAGAACGAAGCCGCAATGCTTCATTCCGACATAATCCAAAAAACAGAAAAGAAAAGTAGGCAACCGCACAGTTCTAACAAGCAAACTGAAGTCCGAAAAGATTTCACAGCTTGCTGAAGTGAACAAGCGCAATTGCAAATCCCACAGGGCATTGAAGCAGAGAAGACCGGACAGCCAAAAAGTTCCAACTTGCAAACTGAAGCCCGACAAGAATTCACAATTTGCTTAAGAAAACGAAGCCGCAATGCTTCATTCCAACATAATCCAAAAAACAGAAAAGAAAAGAAAGTAACCGCACAGTTCTAACAAGCAAACTGAAGTCCGAAAAGACTTCACAGTTTGCTGAACAGAACAAGCGCAATTGCAAATCCCACAGGTTATAGAAGCAGAACTGAGGACCGGACAGCCAAAAAGTTCCAACTTGCAAACTGAAACCCGACAAAACTTCACAATTTGCTTAAGAGAACGAAGCCGCAATGCTTCATTCCGACATAATCCAAAAAACAGAAAAGAAAAGTAGGCAACCGCACAGTTCTAACAAGCAAACTGAAGTCCGAAAAGATTTCACAGCTTGCTGAAGTGAACAAGCGCAATTGCAAATCCCACAGGGCATTGAAGCAGAGAAGACCGGACAGCCAAAAAGTTCCAACTTGCAAACTGAAGCCCGACAAAACTTCACAATTTGCTTAAGAGAACGAAGCCGCAATGCTTCATTCCAACATAATTCAAAAACCAGAAATGAAAAATAGGTAACCGCACAATTCTAACAAGCAAACTGAAGTCCGAAAAGATTTCACAGCTTGCTGAAGTGAACAAGCGCAATTGCAAATCCCACAGGGCATTGAAGCAGAGAAAACCGGACAGCCAAAAAGTTCCAACTTGCAAACTGAAGCCCGACAAGAATTCACAATTTGCTTAAGAAAACGAAGCCGCAATGCTTCATTCCAACATAATCCAAAAAACAGAAAAGAAAAGAAAGTAACCGCACAGTTCTAACAAGCAAACTGAAGTCCGAAAAGACTTCACAGTTTGCTGAACAGAACAAGCGCAATTGCAAATCCCACAGGTTATAGAAGCAGAACTGAGGACCGGACAGCCAAAAAGTTCCAACTTGCAAACTGAAGCCCGACAAAACTTCACAATTTGCTTAAGAGAATGAAGCCGCAATGCTTCATTCCGACATAATCCAAAAAACAGAAAAGAAAAGTAGGCAACCGCACAGTTCTAACAAGCAAACTGAAGTCCGAAAAGATTTCACAGCTTGCTGAAGTGAACAAGCGCAATTGCAAATCCCACAGGGCATTGAAGCAGAGAAGACCGGACAGCCAAAAAGTTCCAACTTGCAAACTGAAGCCCGACAAGAATTCACAATTTGCTTAAGAAAACGAAGCCGCAATGCTTCATTCCAACATAATCCAAAAAACAGAAAAGAAAAGAAAGTAACCGCACAGTTCTAACAAGCAAACTGAAGTCCGAAAAGACTTCACAGTTTGCTGAACAGAACAAGCGCAATTGCAAATCCCACAGGTTATAGAAGCAGAACTGAGGACCGGACAGCCAAAAAGTTCCAACTTGCAAACTGAAACCCGACAAAACTTCACAATTTGCTTAAGAGAACGAAGCCGCAATGCTTCATTCCGACATAATCCAAAAAACAGAAAAGAAAAGTAGGCAACCGCACAGTTCTAACAAGCAAACTGAAGTCCGAAAAGATTTCACAGCTTGCTGAAGTGAACAAGCGCAATTGCAAATCCCACAGGGCATTGAAGCAGAGAAGACCGGACAGCCAAAAAGTTCCAACTTGCAAACTGAAGCCCGACAAAACTTCACAATTTGCTTAAGAGAACGAAGCCGCAATGCTTCATTCCAACATAATTCAAAAACCAGAAATGAAAAATAGGTAACCGCACAATTCTAACAAGCAAACTGAAGTCCGAAAAGATTTCACAGCTTGCTGAAGTGAACAAGCGCAATTGCAAATCCCACAGGGCATTGAAGCAGAGAAAACCGGACAGCCAAAAAGTTCCAACTTGCAAACTGAAGCCCGACAAGAATTCACAATTTGCTTAAGAAAACGAAGCCGCAATGCTTCATTCCAACATAATCCAAAAAACAGAAAAGAAAAGAAAGTAACCGCACAGTTCTAACAAGCAAACTGAAGTCCGAAAAGACTTCACAGTTTGCTGAACAGAACAAGCGCAATTGCAAATCCCACAGGTTATAGAAGCAGAACTGAGGACCGGACAGCCAAAAAGTTCCAACTTGCAAACTGAAGCCCGACAAAACTTCACAATTTGCTTAAGAGAACGAAGCCGCAATGCTTCATTCCGACATAATCCAAAAAACAGAAAAGAAAAGTAGGCAACCGCACAGTTCTAACAAGCAAACTGAAGTCCGAAAAGTTTTCACAGCTTGCTGAAGTGAACAAGCGCAATTGCAAATCCCACAGGGCATTGAAGCAGAGAAGACCGGACAGCCAAAAAGTTCCAACTTGCAAACTGAAGCCCGACAACACTTCACAACTTGCTTATGAGAACGAAGCCGCAATGCTTCATTCCAACATAATTCAAAAACCAGAAAAGAAAAATAGGTAACCGCACAATTCTAACAAGCAAACTGAAGTCCGAAAAGACTTCACAGTTTGCTGAAGTGAACAAGCGCAATTGCAAATCCCACAGGGTATAGAAGCAGAACTGAGGACCGGACAGCCAAAAAGTTCCAACTTGCAAACTGAATCCCGACAAAACTTCACAATTTGCTTAAGAGAACGAAGCCGCAATGCTTCATTCCGACATAATCCAAAAAACAGAAAAGAAAAGTAGGCAACCGCACAGTTCTAACAAGCAAACTGAAGTCCGAAAAGATTTCACAGCTTGCTGAAGTGAACAAGCGCAATTGCAAATCCCACAGGGCATTGAAGCAGAGAAGACCGGACAGCCAAAAAGTTCCAACTTGCAAACTCAAGCCCGACAAGAATTCACAATTTGCTTAAGAAAACGAAGCCGCAATGCTTCATTCCAACATAATCCAAAAAACAGAAAAGAAAAGAAAGTAACCGCACAGTTCTAACAAGCAAACTGAAGTCCGAAAAGACTTCACAGTTTGCTGAACAGAACAAGCGCAATTGCAAATCCCACAGGTTATAGAAGCAGAACTGAGGACCGGACAGCCAAAAAGTTCCAACTTGCAAACTGAAGCCCGACAAAACTTCACAATTTGCTTAAGAGAACGAAGCCGCAATGCTTCATTCCGACATAATCCAAAAAACAGAAAAGAAAAGTAGGCAACCGCACAGTTCTAACAAGCAAACTGAAGTCCGAAAAGACTTCACAGTTTGCTGAACAGAACAAGCGCAATTGCAAATCCCACAGGTTATAGAAGCAGAACTGAGGACCGGACAGCCAAAAAGTTCCAACTTGCAAACTCAAGCCCGACAAGAATTCACAATTTGCTTAAGAAAACGAAGCCGCAATGCTTCATTCCAACATAATCCAAAAAACAGAAAAGAAAAGAAAGTAACCGCACAGTTCTAACAAGCAAACTGAAGTCCGAAAAGATTTCACAGCTTGCTGAAGTGAACAAGCGCAATTGCAAATCCCACAGGGCATTGAAGCAGAGAAGACCGGACAGCCAAAAAGTTCCAACTTGCAAACTGAAGCCCGACAAGAATTCACAATTTGCTTAAGAAAACGAAGCCGCAATGCTTCATTCCAACATAATCCAAAAAACAGAAAAGAAAAGAAAGTAACCGCACAGTTCTAACAAGCAAACTGAAGTCCGAAAAGACTTCACAGTTTGCTGAACAGAACAAGCGCAAATGCAAATCCCACAGGGTTTAGAAGCAGACTGAGGACCGGACAGCCAAAGTTCCAACTTGCAAACTGAAGCCCGACAAAACTTCACAATTTGCTTAAGAGACCGAAGCCGCAATGCTTCATTCCGACATAATCCAAAAAACAGAAAAGAAAAGTAGGCAGCCGCACAGTTCTAACAAGCAAACTGAAGTCCGAAAAGACTTCACAGTTTGCTGAACAGAACAAGCGCAATTGCAAATCCCACAGGTTATTGAAGCAGAGAAGACCGGACAGCCAAAAAGTTCCAACTTGCAAACTGAAGCCCGACAAGACTTCTCAGTTTGCTTTAAAACAAAGCCGCAATAATACAATCCAAGTTAGACCAAAAACAGAAAGGAAAACTGGCAAGCCAAACTGTTCCAACATGCTCACTGAACACCCAAAGGACTTTTGAGTCTGCTGAAGAGAGCAAAGGCGCAACAAGTAAGCTCTGCACGTTCTAAGAACAGAACTGAAGACCGCCTAGTCAAACATTTCCATGCCAGAAAAATCTAGAAGTCATACTCGCGCTAATCTGCAGTACGCAAGAAAGCATTCCATCATAGCGCTTCTCTATAAAAAACTAGGTTTTTTCTATAGCGCATTATTAAATTTTTTTGCGCATGACTTTTTTCATTTTCATGGATAACTCTAGGCTAACACAGATAATATGATGAGCTGAAAGTTCATCCATCAATCAACCTGATTATGCTAACGGCTGAACTGTCATCAACTAAACTTTCGTAAAAAATGATTTTAGGGGTTTCAGGCATACGCCTTTTTTCCAACTAGAAAACCTAAACACGTTCGAAAAACAAAAGTACCAGAGTTGACATGACAAGTTAGTGTAGAGTAAATAGCCTTTTCCTGGAAACTGATGACAAATCGGTCGAAAACATGACTGGATCGATTGCTGAATGAAGTTTGAGCTCATGAAGTTATCTAGGATAGACTGCTGGTATCCGTAAAATTGAAAAAAAAAACATGCGCTATAATACTGTTACAGAGCAACAGAATAAGCCCCATTTTTTAAACAAAGCCCTATTTTATCCAAAACGAGCGTACTACAAAACTATCATGAACACAATTTTTAGGGGTTTCAGGCATGTGTCTTTGTTCCAACTTAAAGAAAAACCAAGATACATTCGAAAAACAAGGGGGGAAAAACATCAGAATTACCAGAGTTGAAATGACAAGTCAGCTAGAGTTAAAAGTCTTTTTCTGGAAACTGATAACAAATCGGTCATCAACATGATTGGATTGATTCATGAATGAACTTTGAGCTCATCGAGCTATCTAGGATAGCCTACAAGTATCCGTGGTAATGAAAAAAATCATGGGCAAAAAATTATTACAGAGAGCGACAGAAGGGGAGGCCACTTAGAGCAAAAACGCTTTGAAATGACTTGTTAGGTGGGGTGAAAAGGCTATCCTAGATAATCTGATGAGCTGAAAGTTCATCATTGAATCAACCTAATCATACTATAGACTGAATTGTCATCAACTCTCAGAAAGAGGATTTTAACCCGACCTAACAAGTCAGGTGAATTCTGGTACTTTTAAGATTCTTCCCTGTTGTTTCTCGAACCTGTCTTGTTTTTTCTTTAAGTTGGAAACTAGAATCAAGCCTGAAACTCCAGAAATAAGACTCGTGCTAGTCTGCATTAAACTATAAAACAATTCGTCTCAATACAGCGCTTCTCTATTATTAAATTTTTAGGTTTTTTTTCTATATAGCTGTAACAAATTTTTTGCGCATGCCTTTTTTCATTTTCACGGTTAACTGTGTACTACTATAGATAACTTGATGACCTGAAAGTTCATTCATGAATCAATCCATTCAGATTGACAACCAATATTGCATCAATTTTCAGATGAAGGCTAATCACCCTACCTAAATGGCCGTGTCAGCTGAGCTTCGAAAAAACAATGCTATAAAAACGAACTTTCTATAGCGCTGTATGAAAGTTTTTGTGGATTACTTTTTATTTTCACGGATAACTCTAGGCTATCCTAGATAATCCGATGAGCTGAAAAATCATCCATGAATCAACCTGACCATGCTAACGACTGAATTGTCATCAAAACCTGATTTTAGCCCGACCTAACAAGTCATGTAAATACTGTTGATGATTTTCCACCTTGTTTTTCGAACCTATCTTGTTTTTTTCTGTTGGCCGGCACAAAGACCCAAAACTCAAATCACTCGAAAAGGTATTCGCACTAGTCTGGGATACGCGAAAAAGCATTTGGGCTCCATATTGTGCTTTTGTTTAAAACCAATTGATTTTCTGTCGTAACCTATGACAAAATTATTGCGCATGGTTTTTTTTTTCAGTTTCACGGATACATGTAGGCTACGCTAGATAATTTGATGAGCTGAAAATTCAGCCAAGATATTTTCTGGCTATACTCACGACGGAATCGGAACCAAATCCTAGAAAGAGGGTATTTACCCTAGCTAGCATGTCATGTCAACTCTGGTACTCTTGATGATTCTTTCCCATTGTTTTTCGAACCTAACTTGTTTCTCATAAGCTGGAAATAGAAACACGACTGAACCCCAAGAAGTCGCAGTCACATTAGTCAGCGTTATGCTACGAAGCGTTTTGGCTCAATATAGGACTTCTCTATAAGAAATAGTTAGCTTTTTTCTGTGCCGCTCTGTAACAAAATTTTTGGGCACGACTTTTCCATTTTCACGGATACCTATGGGCTACGCTAAATAACTTGATGAGCTGTAAGTTCATTCATGTATCAATCCAGCATTAATGAGGACCAATTTGACATCAAATTTAGGAAAAAAGCTATTTACCCTACCTAAATTGTCATGTCAACTCAGGTTCGAAGAACAAGGGGAAAAATCATCAAAAGTATCAGAGTTGACATCACATGTTAGGCTGGGTCAATTGTTACAGAGAGCGATAGAAAAAACCCACATTTTTTGAAGAGCAGCACTATATTGAGCCGAAACGCATTCTAGCATACTGCAAACTATCGTGAATATGATTTTTAGGGGTTTCAGGCATGTGCCATTGTTCCAATTTATAGAAAAAAAAACAAGATACGTTCGAAAAACAAGGGGAAAAATTATCGAAAATAACCAGAGCAGACATGACAAGTCAGCTAAGATAAATAGCCTTTTCTGAAAATTGATGCCACATCGGTCGTCAACAGGACTGGACTGATTCATGACTGAACTTTAGGCTCATCGAGCTATCTAGGGTAGCCTACAAGTATCCGTGAAAATGGAAAAAAAAACTGCGCAAGAAATTTGTAACAGAGAGCGACAGAAAAAACTCCATTTTTCAAAAAAGAGAAGCCCAATATTAGTCGAAACGCTTTCTAGCATACTACAAACTATCGTGAACATGATTTTAGGGGTTTCAGGAATGTGTCTTTGTTCCAACTTACAGAAACACCAAGATAAGTTCGAAAAACAAGGGGGGGAAATCATCAAATATACCAGAGTTGACATTACAATTTAGTAAGGTTGTACAATAAGTTATCGGAAAACGATATCTAACCGATCATTATTACGGTTTAAAGGATTGTATTTTCAGTTTTATATTACCAAGGATGCCTTATAGACACTTGTTAAAATGGTACACAAATCAGGCGCGATATTTCAGTCTGATAGCGATAAAAGGAGCAAATCAAACCATAAGTTCCTTCCTACTTCTCAAGACTTAAGCAGAACATATCAAATATGAGAATGATAGCATTAAAATGTGCTCATAGGAGTACTGTCACGGGGGAAAACTCAGAAACGAGAAGGCCTATTAAAACAAGGTGTGATCGAAACTCATTATACTTATGTATTCATTAAATTTAAACAATATAAAGAATCCAGTACGTGTTAGCAGACATTCATTCTTGAGACTTTGCAACTTCGTTCCTTTTTATCAATTGAGATATATGCCGAATGATCCGCGAAAACAATACTGATCGTACAACTCGGATAGACAGATACGAATCATCTTGAAGGTTACTCATCAAAAATTGAATAGATTCATCAAAAATGATTAAATAAAAAATTATTCTTCATAGTACAGATCCTCCGAAGCAGGCTCTTCTAACGTTGTTTTTCGATATTTTTCTTGATGCGTTGTAATGACTTAAGTAATTGTAAAATAAGCTCGACATAATGGCATGGGTAGAGGTCAGCCATATCCAATTCTAAGCATATAATGCAGTGCTACATTTCGATTGAATCTGAAAAGTACGAACAAATTAGGCCAACGCTAATACAACACAAACACTGAAACAACTCATGTAAACATGTCTCCACATTATTGATATTCAAAAAATATTAAATTTCAACAAGAACAGGTTTAACACCCAAACCAAAACATCGGCATATTATTGACATAAAATGTAAAGTTTTTGAAGTTAAGAGGCAAAAAACATCACACCAACTGTAGCAAATCAGTTTATGTTATTCGTATAGACATATCAACAAACAGGTTGCAAAAAAAACAGATTTATAAAATTTTAGGCTAGCTGATGGACCCAGGAGCCCCAAAAATGTTTTTTTTTTCACTTGTAAAAACATATCGCGACAACCACATCGAAATATGGGTTGTTTCGTATACCAAAATGAAGCCCTATCACTGTTATGACCATAGCTTTAAACAGATTGCAAAGAAAATTTAGTTGAATCAAAAATTTAAGCCATTCTTAGGAGCGAGCCTGAAGCCCGAAAAAAAGGTTTTTTTTTTACTTAAAAAAAATTATATCGTCACACTCACTTCAAATTACGGAACGTTTTATACATCAAAATGAAGCTCTGTTATAGTACTTCCGAAAGCTATAAATATATATTAACAAAAAACATTGTAAGACCAAAATTTTAGCCAATCTTAGGAGCGAGCCAGAAGCCCGAAAAAAGGTATTTTTTTAATTAAAAAAATTATATCGTCTCACTCACTTCGAATTACGGAACGTTTTATACATCAAAATGAAGCTCTGTTATGATACTTCCGAAAGCTATAAATAGATATAAAAAACATTATAAAACTAAAATTTTAGCCAATCTTAGGAGCGAGCCAAAAGCCCGAAAAAAAGGTGTTTTTTTACTAAAAAAAAATATATCGTCACATTCACGTCGAATTTAGAAACGTTTTATATATAAAAATTCAGCTCTGTTATTGGTCTTGCGAAAGCTATAAAAATATAGCAAAAAAAAACATTGTAAAACAAAATTTTAGCCAATCTTAGGAGCGAGCCAGAAGCCCGAAAAAAGGTGTTTTTATTACTAAAAAAAAATTATCGTAACATTCACGTCGAATTTAGAAACGTTTTATTTATCAAAATTCAGCTCTGTTATTGATCTTGCGAATGCTATAAACAGATAGCAAAAAATAATACTATAAAACAAAATTTTAAGCTAATCTTAGGAGCGAGCCATAAGCCCGAAAAAATGGTTTTTTTTTACTAAAAAAATATATATCGTCACATTCACTTCAAATTACGGAACGTTTTATACATCAAAATGAAGCTCTGTTACAGTACTTCAGAAAGCTATAAATATATATAAAAAACATTATAAAACTAAAATTTTAGCCAATCTTAGGAGCGAGCCAAAAGCCCGAAAAAAAGGTGTTTTTTTACTAAAAAAAAATATATCGTCACATTCACGTCGAATTTAGAAACGTTTTATATATAAAAATTCAGCTCTGTTATTGGTCTTGCGAAAGCTATAAGCAGATAGCAAAAAATAATAATTTGAAACAAAAATTTAAGCTAATATTAGGAGCGAGCCTGAAGCCCGAAAAAAAAATGTTTTTTTTTTACTTAAAAAAATTATATCGTCACACTCACTTCGAATTAGGGAACGTTTTATACATCAAAAAGAAGCTCTGTTATGGTACTTCCGAAAGCTATAAAAATATATCAAAAAAAACATTGTAAAACAAAAATTTTAGCCAATCTTAGGAGCGAGCCGGAAGCCCGAAAAAAGGTGTTTTTATTACTAAAAAAAAATTATCGTAACATTCACGTCGAATTTAGAAACGTTTTATATATCAAAATTCAGCTCTGTTATTGATCTTGCGATGGCTATAAACAGATTGCAAAAAATATTAAGAAAAAACGAAAATTTAAGCCAATCTTTGGAGCGAGCCCGAAGCCCGAAAAAAAGTAACATTTTACTTTAAAAAATCATATCGTTACCTTCCCTTCGAATTTAGGAGCGTATTATATATCAAAATTAAGCTCTGTTATTCTTCTGTTGATGACAAGAAACAGATTTGAAAACTAATAACTTTTAACATTTCTATGACACAAAACCTGTGCCAAGCAGGGATTTTGAAAAAAATGGGTTTTTTTTTGAAAAATAATATCTTCATAAACACGCTGAGTTTAGAAACGTAATATAAATCAAAAATCAGCCCTGTTGCAGTTCTAACGATTGCAAAAAATTTCAGAAAAAAAGACTGAATACTTTATAACAAAAAGTGCAGAAAATTTTTTGAAGCGATATTTGAGGCAGAATACGGTCCCCCAAACTGACCTTATGATCTTTTTCATCCAGAAATATAGCTGTTAACGCACATCTATAACAAAACTGAATACGTATCAACCAGTTGAGACATTTTTTTCTGGATATCTCATCCCTGAAAGATTTTTGTAAGAAAAACTGTGAAATATTTTTTAGGGTAGGCAAACACAAAAAGTGCACACCCAAAGCAGCATGTCGAAACGACCGTTTTTAAAAACTTTGATTTTTTTTTAATTTTGGTAATTTTCATGCATCGAATTAAGTTCTTTAACTAGAATTACGAGTGAAATAATATAGTTCAGCGACAGAATAGACTATTTCAACCGTAAAACTCTGAAAAAATGATACCTCTTGCAATAAACATTAAAAAAACCTGAAAAATCGTGTTGTACCTTGCCCAACTAAGCATTCTGCAACTTCAATCATTACCCTTCTAACAATCAATGAGTTTAGGAAAGGTTACTGTCTCAATTGTACCAGAGTTGTATAAAAACAA